>NC_089811.1:40419709-40444709 GCF_029633855.1 Hoplias malabaricus | reverse complement strand
CTGGCCTCAGTCCTGGCTTTTCCTGGATCTGCCGCAGGGCTCAGCTGGTACCGTGGTCTGTTAGTGTTCACTGAAGAACGGGGCCGTTTAGTTTGTATCTCCTTGTATCTCCAGGAAGGGCAGCTTGGCTACCTCCACGTGAACAGGACGTCTCTGAAGGGGCGGAGTCTCTGAACACGTACCGGAGGCAGCGCTCCTTCAAAAGCCGGGAATAATGAGGAATTAACCCTTAAAATGACCCAATAACGGGCTGAAATTGAAATAAGACAGTACTGCAGGTGTTCAAACCCACAGAGTGACTTCTGACTGCTCTGAAGTTAATGACGAGAAAGTAGATAAAAGCTTTCATCCCTGCCACACTCTCTAAGCTCCAACTTATTTCATTAGATTATCCTTAGTGTGTTTTTCAGTGCGTCTCTCTTAGGACAGGTGTTTATTTTGGAGTATCTCTAAGGATGTCTGCGAAGCATTTTGTGTGTGTGTGTGTGTGTGTGTGTGTGTGTGTGAGAGAGAGCTCGTTCTCTGTGGAGTGTTGGAATGGACAGTTAATAAAGCCTCTCTCACACTGATCTTTTCTCCAGGTGTTCTGCTATCTTCTCCGCACCAGAAGCAGGCAGAAAAAAACAAATAAATAGTGCATATCCCTCCACCCACCCACCCATCCATCTCTCTCTCTCTCTCTCTCTCTCTCTCCCTCCCCACACTTAGAACACTACACTTTTATTATCCTCAGCTCTCATCAGTGCATCTCCTCCATCTCTCTTTATCTTCTTTTCTTTGTCATCCAGATTATTCTGAAAATACTTTCTGTATCTAAAGATTGTGTTCTTAAACAGTGAGATATAACACTGTTATCTCTCACCCTCTGAGGGTTCAGTTGTTGGCTTGCATGCGTGTTTAAATTGTGTGTGTGTGTGTGGTAAGTAAGCTGTGGTTGGACGGTGTGTGCCCACACACAGCTGTGCTAACACTAAAGCCTGCTGCTTATCCACACAGTTGTGCCTGCAGTGGTGAAATACACAGGCCAGGTTTTATAGTGCCCGTGATTTCTGTGAAGTGGGGAACACGGGTGGAACTGAGGATTAAAAATGACATTCAGACATAAAGGTGGAAACACACAGCATTGGACAATCCACAAGCACCCAGTCCTGCGCCCTTCATTTAGAACAACGCAGCCGTGCAGTTGCCACGCTGTGCTGTTAGCATCTGTAGCACGATAGCCTTCCCGGCGAGGACGTGACCTGCTGTTGACCTCTGGGTCGAACCATGGCCAGAGTGGGTTCAGCGAATGGTGGTGCATTTCCCTCTATCAGAACACGCTCCCAGCACTAACTCTACACACAGGGCCATATGATAAGGCCATTACACTCAGGGCACTTTGAAAGGGTAAAACCCTCTACCAGAATAACGTATGTGGTCTAATGTCCCATAATCGCTCTGAAATATAGTGATGTGTGTTTACTTTTTGTCCAAAAACTGTCTGCGGACGTCTGAGGAAAACATCAGCTAAAAACGGAAACTGAAATAAAACCCAGACTTGTCTGGAACCAGGGGCATTTGCTGAGGCTTTTTCTTCCAACTAACTGCATGCTAACAGTGATTTCACCACTGATTTGCTAACTGTGCTGCTACTGCTGCTTGGTGCTGAACGGCTCCAGTTTGTCCCCCGTTCTGCTGTAATGAGTAAAGAGAGTAAAGTGGTGCTAACTCAGTTTCGAGGAGAAGAACAGCTTTACTTTTGAGTCTAACTACTGTAATCGGACGTGAGAGTTTGATTTTGATCCGTTTTGTTGCGGCCTGCTCTGAACCCTCGTTTGCGATGACCTTGACGGCGTAGAGGTGGTGGGCCTGCGGTGCTGGGCCACGCTCCGTGATCGCAGATGAAAAATTCAGCGTCCTCCCGGGGCTCTGCGAGTGGCGCGACACTCTCAGATTGAAGCTGATCTCAGCGCTGCTTATGGATTCATGGGCAGAAAGGGAATGGCAGAGGAGGCCAAATCAAACATGACAGGCACCGAACAAGCCCCGGCCCGGAGTCTCCTCGCCCCTCATTACAGCACAGACCATTAACCAATGAGAGGGAGAGAGAGAGAGAGAGGGTGGACAAAGGCTTCGTACACCACCTGCTTCATGTTCACACCAGCACCTCCCCCTCCCCCCAAACTAAAAATCCTACCTCCATCCCTCCCTCCCTCCCTGGCCCTCTTTTCAATTTTCCTGTGGAATATTAATCTTTAATAGGGTAATAATTGTGCTAGCATATTTGCTGTCACCCACCATTAGGCCAGATTAATTAGGCCATTTAGTTTAGCTTAAGAAAGTGTCGGCCATGAAGAATGGTGCGTGTGAAGGCAGAAGGCTGTGATCAGCGCAAGCTGCTCTGTCCCGTGTGAAATGCCTCTCTCTCTCTCTCTCTCTCTCTCTCTCTCTGTCTCCTGTCCCTCATCTCCTCACACATTAGGCTGACACCTCTCCATCGCCGTCGTAGCGGAGCTGGCATGTGGAACTAACACAGTCAGGAATTTGCAAGTGCTGCACATTCCCACTCATCGGTTAGGTCTCCCATTATCACACGGGCGAAGGTGAGCGAGAAGTCCGGGAAAGTGAAGGACCAAGGTTAATGTGAAAACGAAACACCGGGCTAACAGTAGGAGGGCACCCCGGAATAACAAGGCCAACTCGGCTCACTTGAAGATGTCCCAGTGATCCGTCCAGCGATTTGGAGCCTGTAGCTGAAGTCATTTTTTGGCCATTTCTCTCCGATTCTGAGTAAGACCCCTCGCTGTGACTTTGTACGTAGTAAAATGGAGTTAAAATGCTTCTTTCGACAATGACAACAGCGAACTTCTTAAGCTCTGTTTTGAGGTGTTGAAGCTGTGGAACGCTTCCCTGTCCTTTTCCCCTCGTGACCATCCACCTGCCAAGCGCAATGTGTGTTCATAAGCTGCTATCAGAGCGGAGCATGCTAGAGTATCAAACACTGGTTCGCAGCAGTTCCGTTAGCCGCTTTCAGCCTGCTTCTCCTTCTGGTCGCTGGCTGGAGTTGGCTGATTGCTTTGAGTGATTCACATCTCGCAGAAAATGCAGACAATTGTTTACTATTGAGGTTTGCATTTAATTACTTGCCTCCGTTGGTGGACAGTGATAAAGTGGTTAGCGAAAGTATGCAGGGGTGCGGCGCTCTCGTCGGTTTTGGTATTGAGGCGGCTGAGATGTTGATTAATCTCTCCCACTCACACCGCTAAATGCATGCAAACTAAAGCAGCCTCAGGCTGTGAGGGACAGCACACTCATACATCCCCAAAGTAGCACAGAACCGCAGGGTTTTGCCTTTGAGTTCTCCTTGATCCGTGTGGTGATTAGTCGGCCTGTTCGGAGGCGGGCGGTCCCGTGCCCTTCAGCCGCCTGCCGGGCTTTTTCAGAGCGAGGCAGGGGGTCGAAATGTGGTCCCTCGGGTCTTACAAAGCCAACCGATTACATTACATCTTTTTAATGTTCGGGAGTTCACGTGGCTGAGGTTCTAACGGGTACACGGCGCAAAACACAGGAAGAGCTTGGTTCTTGCAGCTGGATGTTTTTGGTTGGAGCTCCAAAAACTCCAGAAGGGTCACAATACAGAGATGAAATATGAATGAATAAACCACAGAAGCCATTATGTCTTGTCAGTTTCATACTTCATTCAGTTTAAAAGAGGAATGTTTCCGGGGAGGTTTTATTAGCAGTGATTTTACGCTCTCGGTTCTTTACAGTAAGTCTTTCAGAGTACTCTGTACTGGGTGATAACATTTTACCCCTTTACAAGCTGTCATTGATTAGTTCAGTTTGGAATATGACAATGAATAGACTAAATTAGATGTGGCAAAAATACAAGATCACGAACCGCAGCGAGTCTGTCTCACCGGCCGAGTCTTAGGGTCTTGAGCGACTCGTTTTTGGGCTTTAAATGCAGACAAGTCCTCCATAAATGTGTTTATTGCATCAAGACTTTTTGACTTTGTCAGGAACTTCTATTTAATTTTCTATTTATTTTTTACTAAATTATGACATGCTCTTGTTTAAAATATGCTTTTTCTGTTGTTGGAGTCAATTTTGACCCGGGTATCATTATAAATCAGAAAAAACAATAACAAGTGCCAAATCTGGACTCATAAACACACTCTACACCAACAGTCTACAGCTGGCTCCTCCTACAACCACCCGAGCTTCAGTTAGGGGCTTCTGTCGCTGTCTGTTTCACAAAACAAGGAAAGACAGACATGTCCAGACACGCAAGGCCCAGTCAGTGTAGAGTTAGAGTTTTGTATCGTGTACATCTCCAGTTTACAGTCTGCAACAATGAACAATTAAAACCAATCCTTTCATGGATGAAGAAGAATAACAAGGTCAACAAGAGGGAAGACACACACTGGTTGATAATAGTTTTTAGGGGGATCTTATGGCTGATTAAGACACGGGTCAAAACCGACCCATTAACGCAAGAGATGGTAACACAGAGCTAACACAGGAGGAAGGTTAAATACAAATTGCATGTTAGGACTGGGGTTAATCTCTGTCTGGGACGGCAGCCTGATGTGATAATGATGTTTAGTTTTTCTGAAGTTTGACGTGTAGGAACAGGTGGGATACACACGAGGAGTCACGTTATTGATCTCAGACTGTGCTCGCTTGCTCTTTTTTTGTTCTTTAAAGACTAACACCTTCCACATCAAACGTTTATGGGGTGTGTTTTATCCTGAGGATAATGCAATAAATTTGATCACATTGCTCACCTACGTTTTAGCCTCTCGCAGTGGTCTGAGCTCCAGTAAGAATCAGAGCCGGATGTGTTCGTGTGTTGTGTTCATATATCTTTTTTTATTCCAGATGAATCATTAAGAACGGCTCTGCACGGTTTATCACTGTTCACTTAAGTCTGATTTTATTGATCTGACCTTTTCAGAGACTCTGATTATTCAGTTAATTGTCAGATAATCCAGTCAATTATATTATTCATTGAGCAATCAATAGTGTCAGCCTTAGAGTCTTTAGATCGATGGCATTGGCCAAACAGGCCTTATCCGGATGCTCCAGCTGTCCTGACCTCCGTCTGCTCCAGGAAGAGATCAGTAATATGACTGTCCTGTGCGTGCTGTGTATTTTTACTGTGGATAATGCAGCATCTGTGTCATGAGGAACTAAAAGCCTGTTCTTGTCAATAGCTGTATTTTTTTCCCCGCGAGGCGGCTGAGAATGAGGTCCAATCGAATGGATATTAAAGTCACAATAGACTGCTCCTGCTATTACGACCTGTCAGCTGCAGCCCCTCACTCGCACGCCCCCTCCCTCTCTCTCCCTCGCTAAGATTAGTCTTTACTGCTGAATATTTATGCACTTACTGTAGGCTTAACCTCACAGTCAGCACCGCTCCATTCCTCTCCTCTTTTCTCCTCTTTTCTCTGCATCACTGCTGCGCTCATGAGCGCCTCTCTGAAGCTCAAGCTGACCAGCATATTGACTTGTGTGTGTGTGTGAGAGAGAGAGAGAGATGAGTTTTTGTGAGTTTTTTCGCTTTCCCGATTCATCTGGAGGCTGTATCTAATACTAATGTTGTATTTCTTTTTTGCATCTTTCCCACTTTTTCATACCCTCTCTCTCTCTCTCTCTCGCTCTCTCTCTTTCTCTCTCTTTCTCTCTTCTCTCTCTTTCTCTCGCTCTCTCTCTCTCTTTATCTCTCTGTCTCTCGCTCTCTCTCTTCCTTTCTTTCTGTCTCTCTTTCTCTATCTCTCTTTCTCTCTCCTTCTGTCTCTCTCTCTTTCTATCTCTCTCGCTCTCTCTCTTTCTCTCTTCTCTCTCTCTCTTTCTCTCTCTTTCTATCTCTCTCTCTTTCTCTCTCCTTCTGTCTCTTTCTATCTCTCTCGCTCTCTCTCTCTGTTCTCTCTCTCTCTCTCTTTATCTATCTGTCTTTCGCTCTCTCTCTTTCTCTCTTCCTTTCTTTCTGTCTCTTTCTCTCTCTCTCTCTCTCTCTCACTTTCTCTCTCTCTCTCTCTCAGGTATAGCTGGGGCAAGGCAGGCTCGGGGGCAGCAGAAGCTCTTCACTATGGATGTGGATGAAGAAGAGAACATGAGTGAGTGTGATCAGCAGCACACACACACACACACACACACATACAAATCATACAATTCACACCTCTGGAAGACGCATTTAAAGAACTGTAAATACACATGTCATTATACTCTGCCTACACACAAAATACACACTGATGCTTACGAATATGCAGCCTTTTACACACCCCTGCTGTCCCCTTAGGTCGTGTTCACACTAGACGTTCTGTCCCCAGGTCCCACTCGTCATATATAAATCCAACGGGGAGGGGCCTCAATATTCAGACACTATAAAAAGTGATCTTCTAGGTTCCTCAGTGGTGCAGCCAGCTAAGAGTTAACAACATCATGAGTCCATACCCAGACAGTGCCACAGTCATCCGTGTCCAAAACAGAGGAGATAGTTAGTGTTCTCCTCCAAGCACGATGAGTGGTAGATGCAGTGTGAAAAAACCCACTCTGTCTTTCATCCCATGACCTGGTACGATAAGACGCACGGCAGAACCACTGTTGTTATGGATACGGTGTGCTTTTTCTGTGTAAAAAGTAAAAGACTAGTCTGAACACAGCCTTATGTCCTTTTGCACAATCCCACCAATGCCCTACAATAAACCCCCCACCTATAAACACCCCTTTACCTTCTCCTCCATCCCTGTAGTGCAGTCCAGATGTGACAGGAGTTTCAGACTCGTCTCGTCTCCCTCCCTCCAGCCGATCTAAAAAAGCGTAGAGGAGCCGAACATGAATGGATTTCAGAGGGAAAAAAAGTGTAGAACTTCTATACTACAGTGCTATTGTTCAATTAATGAAATATTCAGAGCCTTCTCAGTGTCCTAGACCTGGAGAACATCCCTGTGATATCAGTCACTCATCCGGTCTCCTCTCGAGTCATCCCCACACAATTGGAGTTAATTGATATTTGGGCAGATTTTGATCAAAGAGCTTGAGGAATAGACAACATTCAGCACTGCCGTTAATGAAAGTGTGTGTGTGTGTGTGTGTGTGTGTGTGTGGATGTGGATGGCTGGCAGGACGAGCCGTTAACCCAGGAGAAATGGAGCTCTCCTTTTGTCCCGTCACTTACGGGCTCCTCCCGACAGCCAGTTACAATGACAGGCAAGGTCATTTATTACTACCTCAAAGCAGAGCCACCAGTTTCTTATTTAGATTTCCTGTGGATAAGCACGCTTTGATATTCCAGAGCGTTTCAGAATGGATACACGGCTCTGTCTGTTCTGGTTTCCCATTTGCCGTCTAATGCGCTACATAGGGGCTGAAATATATAGAGGGCTTAACAAATAAAATAAATACGTATTTAAATATATAGGTGCTGATATGTACATTTTATATAATTGGATTTACAGTATATGAATGTTTCATGATGAATGGTCAGAAAAGACATGAATAAAACCGTGTTTCATTAGCATACATTAAAGTTAATAAGGGTTTTACCTTTCACTGTAAAAGTTAGAGGTCCTACAGCAGCTCTAACACAGATCTAGATATATATCAGTACAGAGAGTGTTTCTCCATCCTCCTCCAACTTCACATTATTTGCTTCATGTCGCTTCCATTGAGTGGGAAACTGTGATTTATCTGCTGATCTTCTCACACTGTTTGCAGGTCTCTATACCCCATTAAATAAGGAAGAGAGCTTCATTTAATTAAAGAACTGAAGATGTGATTATGCTAATAACATGCGTATGCTGTATGTTTACAATTAGCCCTTGTTGATTTTAAGTGCTCCTCTCGTCACCCCGCTGAAGCGTATATAATGCAGCAGCACATCAGCAAGTCACGGTTATTCTGCTCCACCCTGACCATGACCGAGGCCATGTCCAGACCCCGCACGTGCGCTCTGGGACAGGTTCCGGGGACTGGGCTTGTGTTTTAGTTTGGTTTATACATGTGAGTGTATGTAATCACAGGGTACACGCTGCTCTTTTGTGGATTAAAGATCAGTGGAGATAATAAGCACTCTTGCATAAACGATGTCTGCTCTGAAACTCTACTATTGCAGAATATTATTTCTGAGGTGCAGCAGAATAAAGAATAGATGCAGAGAGCCAGAGACTACGAAAAGCTTTGATATGCCGTGTTCAAAAGCGCGCGGCCCAGTCGCTATTCATTATATAGGAGTGCTTAAAGAAATCTCTGCTTCACAAGGATCGTGAACACCACTGCTGAGATAATGATAATTTCTGAGACTTAGGGTTATGTTCACATTGACAATGGTGTATGTTTAGCTCCCGTACAGGCCGTCGTTAAACCCAGTAAAATGTTCCTGTGCCCCTCTTAAATCATGGTAGTAAACATTATCCTATATGAACATACCAGGCAAAATCACTACAGGCACTACATTTCCCATAATACACCAGTGTCTTTAGAAAGCTTCAGCAGCTAACGCTTTGGATTAGTGCCTGTTTATTTTATTTAATTTGTTTCAAGTATTAAAGAAGTACATTTTTATTATATTATACGTATGATAGTATCAAATATCATATATTGTGCACCATTAAAGGAAAGACATTAATTAATGCAGAAAAGGCAGTTATGCTAGCATAGGCGCTAGCTCGGTAACGCAAGCTCAAACACTGTGGAGATTTATACTGTTCCTGTTTTTTCTTTTCTTTTTTTTTTACTTTAAGAAAGTGCACATAAACAAAATAAAAGCAATTAATACTGTTTGTATTTGTTCTTCATTTCTTATCCCTGACAGAATACGGCATTTAGTGTTAAATCTATGCAACAGGCTTTTTACAAGATGTACAGTTCTGCCCCTACGACTGCCTCTGTAGGTTCAGTGTGTGCCCCAGTACACAGTAAATTCACTCGTGTTAAATCAACTCTATTAGTGTTAAATTAACACTGTTAGTGTAATAGTTTAACACTCTCAGTGTTAGGTTAGCACTAATAGTGTTGATGTAACACTGGTGAATTTGCTGTATGTAAGTAGTCTAGAAATCTGAGACGTTCATAACTTGTAACAGATGTTCAGGTTGTTTTGTATGTTGCAGTATATACATCAGTAAAACCAAACCCAATATAGCTGCAGTAGTCTGTTTGACTATTAGCCAGAGATCCTGCTAGTGTGGGTTTCCTCTGCTGATCACGCTCCCTTATGGACAATGTTAGTACTGCTGACCACAGCTTTACAGCATTATCTTTTGAACAGTAGATTAAAAGGCAGAAATACCCTTGTTTTTTTGAGTTACAAAGAGTGTTGGGATAAGTAGGTCCCTCCTCTGCGGTGCGCTTCTCTTTGTCTCACATCGCTAGTTTTTTGTAGTCCTATGCATAAAACTAGTTAGAGAACTCTATGGCTTGCTTTTGGGATGTGCCCTCCATTTTAAAATGCACAAGTTTGATGATGAATATTGGCTGCTTTTGTAAAACGAAAGGTTCGATGTTGTTTTGAAGTGGATGGAAGGCCCAGAGGAGCATCTACAGACGTTAGATCTTTAGAAGTCAGTGTTTTCTTTGCTCCCTGTGCAGTGTAACTGGGGCAGATGCACCACTTCACTGTGCTGCATCAACATGTATTTTTGACAAGAGAAGGCTTTTGCTTTACCCGTCTGAAGCAGGCGTCAAGTTCCACAGATTAGATGTGTTGATGAGATCTCATTAAAAGTACGTTCTCAGACTGCATATCGAGTACCGAGAGAACAGTGGACATCATTTTCCTTTTCAAAGAATCTATGATGTTTTGTGTACTTTCTACCTCCCTTTCTTTTTTCTTTCATTTTATTTTGAAATCCCTCTTTATCTGCTGCCTTGTTCCCTGTATCATCCCGCAGCACCCTCCCACCCCGCCCCCTTCTTGTTCCTCTTCTTCACGATTGCTTCTCTCTCTCCCTGAGCGCCGAAAGGAGTAACCTAGCGAGCTTTTGCTGCAGGATGTTATAAATGAAAATTTAGCCAAAGTTCCATCAGCTTTGTCAACAGGACATGATGATGTGTGTTCCACGTTCAGTTCAGCACAATAAAACATCTGTATCTGTCTGTTCAGCACGACGGCTGAGGATCGGCAGTGCACCAGATCCAGAGGCTAAAGCTCATGTCAAATGTCCAACACAGTGTAACAGCTTTGCAATTTAGTACCTTTTTCTACCCCTTTCTCTTTTTTTGAGCCGTTTTCAGCTCCCCTTCTAAAACTGACTGACATCATTCATTAATGTGGAAATTTCCTTTCATATGTTACTTATATGGAATGTTTAAGCATATATCTGCTTTCCCTGACAAATATATTAGCTTTAGATTTGGGGGGAAAAGAAATGCCTGTGAATGCCTGAGGATTATATACAGTGTGTGTAATACAAGGTACAGCATTTTTGATGCCCGTTTTTGTTCAGTCGACTTGAAATTGGAAAAATTCCACTGAATCTTAAATAACTACATTTTAAAGTTTGTCTGTGATCAATCACAATGCTGTACTTCATTTCCTTTGTTGTGTAAATGGTTCTCAGTTATTATGAAGCATCAGTGACATTGAGTAAGCCTTATACTTAGCTTCCTTAAATTAAAAAATGAAAATGTTCTCTAGTATTTCAGAATAAAAAAGAAACACACATCACTTGTTCAGTTACAAAGAAAGATAAAGGAATCTATAAATTTTACATTTACAAGATCCTGCAACGAAGGCGTTGTAAGTTACTCTTTCTGGGCATCGCAGGTTCTTGCAGCACCGACGTCAAGGAAAACCGCAACCTGGACAACGTCTCCTCCAAGGAGGCGACAGGCATGCCCGAGCAGCTCCCCAATGGCGGTGGAGGAGGGGGGCGTAAGCGCCCCCTGGAGGAGGGCAATAACGGTCATGCGCACCCCAAATTCAGGCCCAAGAAGCGCAAGAAAACCCCAGGGCCTGTTCTGCCCAAAAACGCCCTGATGCAGCTGAATGAGATCAAGCCGGGCCTGCAGTACAAGCTGCTGTCTCAGACTGGCCCGGTCCATGCCCCTGTCTTCGTCATGACCGTGGAGGTGAATGGACAGCTCTTTGAGGGATCCGGCCCCACCAAAAAGAAGGCCAAACTGAACGCAGCCGAGAAAGCACTGCGATCCTTCGTCCAGTTCCCCAATGCCTCCGAGGCTCACCTGGCCATGGGCCGCACGCTGACCGTCAACACCGACTTCACCTCGGACCAAGCCGACTTCCCCGACATGCTCTTCAATGGCTTCGAGACGCCCGCCCCACCAGAAGAGCCCTTCTACCTAGGCTCCAATGGCAATGGCTCCTTAAACCCACTCGGGGAGTACCCAGTTCCCCCAGCAGCAGGAACCAACAGCCTGGCACAGGCCCCTCTGCCCCCTCCCTCCACCTTCAGCTCATCCTCCAGCGGCAAGAACCCTGTCATGATCCTGAACGAGCTGCGGCCGGGTCTCAAGTACGAGTTTGTGTCAGAGAGCGGCGAGAGCCACGCCAAGAATTTTGTCATGTCTGTGACGGTGGACTCTCAGACCTTCGAGGGCTCAGGCAGGAACAAGAAACTGGCCAAGGCCCGAGCTGCTCAGGCCGCTCTGTCCGCCCTCTTCAACATGCAGCTGGACCAGACGCCTTCCCGCCAGCCCATTCCCAGAGAGGGCCTTCAGCTGCACCTGCCCCAGGTACAAGCTCATGAATAGGCTAATTGCATTTTATCATTTCTGCTATTTGAAAAGTCACTTCAGAAATCTCGCGCATGTTCGGATCACAGGAGGAGGATATGTTACATATTCATAGGTAAAAAACTAAATATGGAAAGCTATGCGTTTCTTTCGCCAACATAGGATATGTCCTGTACCTGATCATCGTCGATTTGGGATCTTTTTTTAAGGTCTGTTTTTTTTCTTTCGACCTGAAGAGTCATAACTGAGCTACAGACTCTTGATGTTAACAGATGAACTAGACACTGATTGGTCAAAACCTAAGAACAATGAAGCTTTAAAATGGCATTTGGGAGACAATTATTGAGCAATACTCTAAAAAGAGAAGGTGTTGCATGGGGTTCTTTAAGCAGTGCCATAGAAGAACAACTTTTGGGTTCCATAAAGAACCATTTTTTCTATTAGCTTTAAATTGGTAAAAAACCTTTACATCAAGTGATGTGTCTTTAAACCATTAGGAGGTTCTTCACGCACTCACATCTCTTTAACAAACACGTTTTATTATGGAACCAAAAGTGGTTCTTCTATGGCATTGCTCAAAGAACCCTTTGTAGCGCCTTCATTTTTAAGTGTGAACCTGAACAAAATCGGTTTATTCCTTGAATTCTTTTTCTTTCCAAACCACGTGTTTGAATCCCTCATAAAGTCAACAGAAATGTAGTCTTAAGTGAACATTTGAACAGTTTCAGAAACTTGCTTTCAAATAATCACAGCCATCCCAATCCAACACTGGTCTTACACCAATCCCCTAATCCTTATCTCTACTATCTTCTGTATGTTGTGTTTATTCTTCAGGCTGCAAAAGTAGGACTGCTGCATATCATTTAAATATTTACTACTCCTCCTTCTATCATTTTTACTATTTATGGATTTTATTAAGATGCATTATTTATTTATAGCTGTGTACAAGTTTAAACTTGTGGCTAAAAGCAGCTATTGCTCAGAAGCGTTAATGGAACCTGATTTAAAAATTGGAATATATTTTAAAATGTGAAGTTTTGGACTCTCAGAAGCTCTTCACACAGAACTCGCACTTTGTTGAACTAACTCTAACCCTACGAACGAGTTTATTTTATCCACCTCCTTGATCAGACTGTTTGATAGGGCATTGCCATCTCAGATGTCTTCAGATTAGTCAGCTGATCCAAAGAAATGAGGAATCGTTCTCTGACCAATCCATGGTATTTGATTAATGGCGGTGAACTCTGAGGAGACTTGTCAAAGATAAGGTCTTTATCAAAGGCTTTATGATTGATTCTTTACCACAAAGCCATAACTTTCTGCCCATCTTCATTAGGCCTGAAGGCTAATTGAAAAGGAAGATGGATGATAAAATGGCAGCGAAATGGAGCGGCTGGCGTAAAGCAGCGGACTCCCACGTGTTGTGGAGTGGAAAAAAAATGGCTATTTACACCTTTCCTGAACCTTTTGTTAATCCTGCTTTCAGATAAGGCCAGGGACCGAGGCCTGCACAATCTTAATTAACATCTCCCTCTGAACCGTGTCAAAACAAGAGCGTTTAGCTGCAGTCTGGCTGCTGCCTGTCCGCTGAAGAGCAGTGCTGTCAGGTTCCGTTTCTGGCACTGACGCCCCGTGGGCTGTTGAGAACACGGAGCTCTATTAGCAGAGCCCCCCCTCCTCCCCACGTCCCTCAGCCCAAACTGCAGGATTTAACGTGCTGTCAGTCCAGCTTTGTGCAGCGGCCGGGGCTCGTGGGTAAATTTGTTTTAGGTAGATGGCGAGAAGGTGGCTAGGATGAAAGCTATTAGTAGGAACGTGGCGTCTGTCATCAGTCGACTGATTGCAGTAGTCACGCAGTTGCAGTCACGCTCGGTGAAATGGCAGTCCATCAAAATGAAGACTTGCTATTTATTTTGGCGCCTGTGTTTTTAATCTCTTGCAGGTCTTGCTTTGCTCTCTTTGCGCAGCTGCTCCTGGCCTTATCCAGCTGCCACCAGTTTGTTTAAGTCAAACTCCCGCTCTCGGGACACGAGATGGCAATGTATAATTGGCCAGTGAGTTTGCACTGTGTTAATATGTATTTAATGCTCTTTCAAATGAAAGGTGCCCTCTGCTGCTTGGTGGGGAAATGTATGAAAATCTGAGGGCTGCTAATAGTGTGTTTGATTGCCAGTTTTGAAGGGTTTCATTCTCTTTCTTGATGCAGAAAGGCAGCTCACTCTCCTGCATTTGGAGCCCATATTAACTGTCTACCGCTGAGTGATTCTCAAGTACTGGGGAAGCAGTGTTGGACTAATGTCTCTAATTTGTGCCCATTCAGCCAGTGACTTCTCTTTGGCATAATCATTTTCCACCATATTAGCAGAGGAGAATGGAGTGTAAGATAAAAGACACTGTCAGAAAAAGAGAAAAATGCCTAAAGCTCTTGGCAGGTGATACCAAATTACAGAGGGTATTCTCCAGTGGTGTTGGCTGAAACCGACCACAGTCACCAGTCTGTTTCATTAACACAGCGCTCTTCTCAGATCTGCTTGTATATGTAATATTAAACCCACTTCACTATTCTCTTAGGTGCTTGCTCTTGGGTATTTTTGAGCATGAAACTCTTCCGCTTACCTTTCTGTTTTCACATTTTATCAACTGACATGCCAACGCCGATTTCTGCTCTTCTCTCATTAATGTCCATCTGCTCTTCGTCGCTGTCGGAGGAGTTTGGGTTTAACTGGCCGTGTGTTCTCTCAGGTGCTAGCGGATGCTGTTTCTCGTCTCGTGGTGGACAAGTTCAGTGAACTCACAGACAACTTCACATCCCCTCACGCTCGGCGGAAAGTGCTAGCTGGGGTTGTCATGACAACAGGTAAGCTGCGCCTCCGTGCCCCGTCAAACGCATGAGCCCAGATTATTTCTCCGTCCTCTTTGAGGAAACGTCTCTCACGTATCTGCCTTATAGAAGCGGCTGGAAGTCTGCACGAGTTTAATTTGGGCGCGCTCAGTGCAGCTTTTGTGTGACATTGTTTGTAGATCAGAGAATCCCATTTTAGTATCTGTCTCAAAAGTGGAACCAGTGGTGTCAGCAGTTTGGCCTTAATTTAGGGGGTATTTGGAATGTTCATCATATGGAAGTTGTTGAAAAAAAAATGGCATATTTAGCTATAACTATATACAGTTAGCTGTAGAGTTCTGTTCAGATGAAATGAGCTGATTGGGCATGGCATCTGTAGTAAGGCATGATGGTCACAGGTTCCAGGATTTTTCAGTTGTACTCTGATGCATTGCCGTATTGCCGTCTGTTTTATGGGAAACTAGCATTGTAAGAAAACGTTAGTAGAAGAAAGAAACCACTTCAATAATTGAGATTTAAAAATGGAAGAATAAAGAGCAATAAACATGTAGCAGCAAATGAAACATCATGGAATGATAAGCAGAGAAGGATACACGTCTAAACCTTACTATGGTTATGTTTCATCTAAGGCTCAGTCCTGTGTGAAGCAGTACAGCTCAGACACTTTAGACAAAAGTCTCAGCTCTTCTCATGCTGTGTCCTCAGGCACGGACGTGAAGGAGGCCCAGGTCATCTGCGTCTCCACGGGAACCAAGTGTATCAACGGCGAATACATGAGTGACCGTGGCCTGGCGCTTAATGACTGCCACGCTGAGATTATAGCCCGTCGGTCCCTGCTCCGATACCTGTACATGCAGCTGGAGTACTACCTCGGGTGAGAGGCACCTCTGGTCTTAACATAGCTATAAAATCTTACTGCACATCAGGACCCTGTGTTCCACGTTTAATAATAAACAAGACTTCTATATACTTTGTCCCTTCCTCTTTTCTTTCCCCATACAGCAACAACAAAGAGGAGCATCAGAAATCTATTTTCACACGCTGTGAGAAACACGGCTACCGGCTGAAAGACAATGTTCAGTTCCACCTGTACATCAGCACGTCACCGTGTGGAGACGCTCGCATCTTCTCCCCCCACGAGGCAGGGGTTGAGGGTAAAGGACATTTTGAACCATTATCATAGTGAGGCTATTTGTACATCACACATTTAAAGGTGACATTCAGTAGAATTCAATATAAAGGCATTAGATGTTGCACTATAGCACCAGCATAACCATAACCAATGCTGCTTATTCAGCCATGGCCTTCCCTTCAGCCACGCCTCCCCACTTCAGTGCTTTGTCAGAGGCCTTTTTCATGTGGTGGCCTGCTGAGTCAGATCACTATAACGTTTACGAAGCAAACAAAACACAGCAGTGTTAAGAGAGAAACGACGCAAATACAAACACGAGATTTAAACTACAAACCGAGAACAGAACTACAGCACCACGTTCTTGCTCTGCTCACGTCTTTGTTGCAACATTAACAGCAAAAATTACAGACTGCCCCTAGTGGCCAGAAACGTGTGTGTTATGAATGCAGTGTTTCTGAAATGCAGTGTTTCAGTTAATGCTTTTGTTCTCGCCTTTTTTATTTCTGTTCTGACGCTCCTCAGCGCTGTAATTACAGACCGTAGTCTATCGCTTCTTTCTTTATTACCTCTTGTTCACCCTGTTCTTCAGTGATTAAAAACCCCTACAGGACCAGCAGAGAGCGGGCATGACTCCGGTGGTGGATCTTTCTCAGGGCGGCAGTGACACTGATGATGGTGGTGTGTCAGTTTGTGTTGTGCTGGTACACGGGAATAAGACGCACAAGTGCTGCTGGAGTTTTCAAGGATGTGTCACTGCTAGGTTGAGAATATGACACCAACCAGAGAAGAATGAAGTCGCCAGTGAGTTTGCAGTGTTTAAAAACTGTCACCGTGTGACTGCAATGTTGAGAAAGTTCCACCACAATACACTTGTTCTGTGGTGAATCCATGGGGTTCTCACCACTGAGGGACCGGGTGAAAGGAGGCTTACTGGGTTTGCAGCAAAACTGCGTCCTGTAACTGTAGAACCACAAAGTACACTGATATGATAAGACTGTAGAAACGAGGTCGTGTTTATGTTAAGTCTGATTAGTGTGTGTCAGCCACGGATACCTCACGCATTCGTAGTTTATTCCGAGGGAGCCTGGAGAGAACGAGTCACTGAGTGAAACTAAGTCTACGAAGAGAAACCCGTCCTCCTCGGCACTGCACCAGATAATGGAGATAGAAATGTATATGAGAGGTCATCCAAAAGCTCCGTGAACGAGGGCGGCGGCCAGGGTAAAGCCTGTTAGGTCCAGGGGGATTCCTGACTGTGTTAGACATGCTCAGAATGTAGAAGATAGGAGAACATGACATCTATTTCATCTCTCCTTAGCTGGATGACAGCTTTCCAGAATGATTTATTCAACCCCTTGTTTGGAAATTAATTATCAAAGCCTAATAATTGAATCCATTTAAGCTTAGGATGTTTCCCCCTTGTGATCAGTCTCGTTTAATTAGAATTTCATTCAACTGTCTGGCTGTGTTTTGAAAACAAATTTCAACAGTCTTTTTAATTAGCCAGCTTTGTCTGTTTTTTTCCCCCTCTGCGTCTGATTAATTCTGCTCTGCGAGTGTCATGTGTGAATCATTGTGTGTTCAACTGCTTCCTATTGTGTGACGCACAATTACTCCGATGTGCACGGTCAGGAACGCCGAAGAAGAACAGCACGTGCCACACATTCACTCACACGTCGTAAATGAGAACATCGCCAGTTTACTGATGTTAACGGATAGAGAAGTTGTTTGGAATCCTTGTCTCACTCTCTTCTCTCCTCCTCCGTCAGATCAGGGTGACAGACACCCGAACAGAAAAGCCAGGGGTCAACTGAGGACTAAGATCGAGTCTGGAGAGGGCACAATCCCGGTGCGCTCCAGCAACACCATTCAGACCTGGGATGGAGTGCTGCAGGGAGAAAGACTCCTCACCATGTCCTGCAGTGACAAGATCGCCAGGTAAACCACGTGGTGAACGTCTCAGACTGTCCCGCATGTTTACAACCAAATACCGCTGAGAGGGTTTAGTCACTGACACATGATCTGCTTTAAATGGTTTGTAGATTACTTTCTGTATCCTTTATTCAATCCACAGTGTGTTATATTCCCCCCTTAACTTTCCACCAACCCTCAACTCAACACACGACATTAATGTTAATCCTAGAATTTAACACTTCTTTACCATTCAGAAGTTTTGATTCATAGTTGTCAGTAAAATAAAATTAATTTTGTTGCATTTTCGGGCGGCACAATGGTGCAGCAGGTAGTGTCTCTGTCACAGCTACAGGGACCTGGAGGTTGTGGGTTCGAGTCCTGCTCTGGGTGACTGTCTGTGAGGAGTGTGGTGTGTTCTCCCTGTGTCTGTGTGGGTTTCCTCCGAGTGACTGTCTGTGAGGAGTGTGGTGTGTTCTCCCTGTGTCTGTGTGGGTTTCCTCCGGGTGACTGTCTGTGAGGAGTGTGGTGTGTTCTCCCTGTGTCTGCGTGGGTTCCCTCCGAGTGACTGTCTGTGAGGAGTGTGGTGTGTTCTCCCTGTGTCTGTGTGGGTTTCCTCCGGGTGACTGTCTGTGAGGAGTGTGGTGTGTTCTCCCTGTGTCTGCGTGGGTTTCCTCCGGGTGCTCTGGTTTCCTTCCACGCTCCAGAAACACACATTGGTAGGTGGAGTGGAGACTCAAAAGTGTCCGTAGGTGTGAGTGTGTGTGTCGCCCTGTGAAGGACTGGCGCCCCCTCCAGGGTGTATTCCCACCTTGCGCCCAATGATTCCAGGTAGGCTCTGGACTCACCGCGACCCTGAACTGGATAAGGGTTACAGATAATGATTGTTGCAGTTTACATATTGTCATTGTCCAAAGAAATAAGTGCATCTCCATTTTTGTCCATTTTAAGTTCCCTATATCATTTGAACAAAGCAGATGTGCTTCATTTTGTGTGAATATTTCATGATGAATTGACCAATAGAAATACAATAGAAATGATTTTTAGAATCATTTTTCTGTGAACAGGGGCAGTGTTATGAAAATACTTTCAGTGTGATTCCAATCAAGTCCCATTAAGTCCATTCATTCGTGTGAATGTGACTGTAGCTGCTCTGAATTAAAAAAAAATGTGCTCTAGATGATTCCACAATAACTGTCAAATATGTCTTGCGCATCCTGAAAAATAATATCCAGAAAACCTTATGCAGATATGTATTTATTCATAATGAAATATCTTGTTGAATTCAGATAGTTGAAGTATAATTTATTACAGCTTCCCCGTACCTCTACCTCTGCATCTGGGGCAAGGTTAATGTGATTTTCCACCACACCATTCCTTTAATAACCTATGGAGGACCAGCAAATATAAAGTGGAACCGCACTTCTTAAATACATGTGGATGTTTCTGAGAGACCGCTCTCTGTACGTTATTGCAGCAATGTTGCGCTGAAGAGATTTGAGGAATGGTGAGCACTGGTTGAATGTTAGCGCAGGAGCAGGTTTGTACTGGCTCTGGGGAGGGGATTGTGTGGTTACTGGGAGCAGCCGAGGGGCCGTCCGCCCCAGCCGCTGACGCCTGTGAGTGGAGAGATAAGGAGGTGTCGGGAGCAGCTGTGTGTGCAGAGCACCGGCCCTGTCACAGCTGATGAGAGAGCAGCTCGCTCCTACTTATCTATTTACCTTCTCTCTCTCACACACACACACACATCCACTGTCACTCTTAGCCTAGCCTCATCATCATTCCAGCACTATCTCCCTTCACTCTCATTTAGTCTATTAAGCTGGCTGTCATAAGGAAAGAACAGGCAGTGATAATGATTGTGGTTTACTTTTGCAACAGTATTCTGTGGGAGCTCTTATGTAATCGATGCCTAGGGGAAGATGGCGGTTAGAGCTTGAAAGATGGCCAGCTGTCAGCGAGTGACGTTTCATCACTTGTATTGCACTATTTCTCAAGGTGCCATCATCCCCTGTTGGATAGGGTTATTTTTCAACATAACCAGCATGTGTTGTGAATCTGGATTTCCCCTGGCTTTATGATGCATGGTTTCCAGCGTGGCACTGCATCAACTGGTTAAAAAACAGGGCAGCACGATGTGTCTAATTTATCAGAATCTCTTCTGTATTGTGTTGCTAATGATTTTCTGGAGCGTGCCCACGTTTTTCAGCTGGAAGAAAAGCCCTGACTCAGGGTCATGTTCATAGCTGTATTCTCCATGGGACTGTAACACACTCGGACTGAGGGCGTCCGGATCGAATCAATTCATATCAATATATATATTAAAAACAACATTTCCTCATGTTAGTGATTAGTTACCAGTTTCTAAGGAAAACAGATTGTCGCTGTCCAATGAAAGACATGCATCTCGGTTTTTATGAATTGTGAATGTACTTCATCATTTGAACGCAGCAGCTTTCTTTCACATCGTGTGCAAATGGGATGAGGAATGCATCAGTAGAAATGCTCCAAAATTACTATTTTGTAGCTACAGTGATCCCTCGTTTTTGGCGGTGGATGCGTTCCAAGACCCACCCGTGAAAAACGAATTTCCGCGAAGTAGAGGAAAGATTGTTTTTTTATTTATTATTTTATATTTAACGAGTATTTGGACTTTTAAACCCCTCCCTGTTGCTGTTCACAACCCACCCTTTGCATTAAACAGTCGTTCTCTAATGTTTTTCAGCTGGAACTACATGTGATATCCTCCCAGTTTCTTTAATAGAGTCATTCCTAAGCTGTGATTAGCGTCAGTAAATTTCACTCGGATGTGGACGTGAACAACACAGGTACTGTACGTAAGAAACACTTGTAAATTATATATTTGTCACCTACAGCCCTCGTCTAATACATATAAATAATACTGAAATACTTTTAATTTACACACCATAAGAAAATGATATTTTTAGGCGATAGAGCGGCCATAAGCTCCTTGAAAAAACTTGCGAAGTAGCGAATCCGTGAAAGATGAACCGTGAAGTAGCGATGGATTACTGCACATGTTTTAAGACAGAGGCAATATACAGATCATAATAAAGATGCTGACAAGTTCCGAGACTCCAGAGGCCCCTTCGCCCCGTCTCTGTGCCCGATGGGCATTGCACCGCACCCCTATCCTGAATCTTGCGGATGGTGAGCCCACATGATCCTCCCACGCTGCCATTTCGGGCCGAGCCCGGCCGGGTTATGTAGACTAGGCGCACGCTGTCAGACACTACTCCCAGGCCTGGCTCCAGGGGTAGGTCCCGGTAACCCTCTCCTGGGCAGGGTACACTGAGTTTTAAAGGTTGTACTCATAGGGATGCTTTTTATATCAGCAGTCAGTTGCAGTGGTTGAGGCGTCTGCCTCCTGGACGACTCCCACTGGAGGTATACGAGGCACGTCCAACAGGAAGGAGGCCCCGGGGTAGACCCAGGACACGCTGGAGGGATTGTATCTCCCGGCTGGCCTGGGAACGCCTGGGGATGCCCCAGGAGGAATTGGTGGATGTTGCGAGGGACAGAGACGTCTGGGCTTCTTTGCTCGCCCTGTTGCCACTGCGACCCTGAAATGGACAAGCGGAAAAGAAGATGATAAAGATAAAGTTAGCTGGTGACTAACACTACACTGAAATGACCGTATTGCAGCTAGGGACAAAAAACTAAATCGTCATAAATGTGATACTTGGCTTAGAGTCCTGCCACTGTGGGATCTCTTAACTCTGACCTCTGTAGCTGTCCTGGTTGTGCCCAGTGGTAGCAGAAGGGCAGTTTACTGTAGAGTGGAATGTCCAGGGTTTCACGGTGGAGGAAAATTTAAGAAGGGGAGTAAAAAGGCTCCCTGCACACCATGACTCCATCTCCTCCTTCAAGTTCCTTCTGTGGATGAAGTCCTCCACCCACCCATCACCCTGAATTATTAAGTGCTCTGCTAGATTTTATTTATTTATAATTTTTTTAAAAGTAAAAAGTCACTAGCTGCGCTTGATCTTGGGCTCATCTGTAATTCACTGTTCTTTTTCGCTTTCCTTTTGATTAAACGCCTGGCCTTAAAGGCGAGCAACAGCAGAAAGAAGGCTTTTAACAGGACCTTCCTGTTCTTGCTTAATGAAGTCACCACATTAACAATAGCCGCAGTGAAGGCTGTAAGGCAGCCGGGCGTTTTGAAGCGGCTGATTGGCCGCTCTGCACAGAAGAGCTCCAATCACTTGAGTGAGTGCTGCCGGCATGGCTGTGCAGCAGGTGTTGTTTGGGGGAGTAGAGGCGGTCTTGATTAGGCTTTGATTGTGAGCTGCAGAAGGGTGGACAACCGCTGGGGCAGTCTGGGAAGAACCGCACTAATGAATCAGTTCGTCTTGTACCCTGTACGAGCAAAAAAAAAGAAAACGGCAAACTCTTTTTATACATGATTTATTTTTCCGTCTTCGAGCCATGTTTTAATTTAACACCTGCCCCTTTCTTTTTACCAAAACATTGCCCTGTGCCATGACTGCTCCTGAAGCTGTGATATATGTTGTTTTCCGTAATTGTGTTGTGTCCTTTGACCTGCTCATCTCCTTTACATAGCAACTGTAATAGAAGCCATGAGAGGAAACATAAGTGCATTAGATCACTGCTGCAGGCAAAGTCTTCTACTACAGTAGTTCATGGCACGTCTCTGTACTCCATTGTCTCTCACTGTGTGTGTGTGTGTGTGTGTGTGTGTGTGTTTTCCAGGTGGAATGTAGTGGGGATCCAGGGTTCACTGATGAGTTACTTCACTGAGCCTATCTACTTCTCCAGCATTATTCTGGGCAGTCTGTACCACGCTGATCATCTCTCTCGGGCCATGTACCAGCGCATCGCAGACATCGAGGACCTGCCCCAGCAGTTCACCCTCAACAGACCCCTGCTCAGTGGTGAGGAAAACACTCCACCAACCCCTTCACAGCTTGCGTACATCACTAGGGTCAATCTCAAGTAAGAGCAGTTTAAAACCTTTGGCCTAATTGAAAATAAAACACACACACAAAGCTTTTATAATCCTCATAGAGGGCACTGCCAGCAGTGTGGGATGCTGTGGAGCAGCTGAACATGAGCCTAATCTCCATGTCCAATGCCAAGCATCCACCAGAGGAGCCTACATTCCCCTCAGTTCTGTCTGCGTTGGAAAATCAAAATCGTCCATTACAATCGGGTTGAGGTGGAGTCGGGATCTGGCTTTTCACTAATCCTTCCACTGTCCTCACAGCAGTGTTTCAGGAACTGAGTAGAAGTTACTACTGCAGCAGAGAGAGAACAAGTCAAGGTTAATATCCTTCAAAAGAAATGTTAAAGGAACAGGTGTCTGGAAACTTTTGGGCTTGTCGTGAGGTTTTATTTTGGATGACAGCGTCAAGTACACTGCACCCAAGGCAAACGTTTTTCTCTCTCACCCTTTCACACACACACACACACGCCCCTTCTCTCTTCTCTTTTATTAACAGTCATCTCTCTTAAGCTGTGTGCAAACACCAGGGTCTGCGGTGTTTAAAGAGCGGAGCGACGGTTTCGAATCCCTGCTCTTTCTGAAGTGATATTTGCTTAACATCTGTAGAATACATCATCGTAATCACATTGTTATAAGGTCATCCCTTTTTAGGTGTGATAAGACACACTCCACACACCTTACACACCTCCATACGGCGTTTCAGTGTGTTACATCAGGTTCCCGGGAGTTTGTAGCGCTTCTGGCTCAACTCTTGATTTGCTAAGTGTGTGATGGGAGTTTGGGGTCTGTACACACACCAGCAACTCGCGCAACTCTTAATACGCGAGAGGACACTTTGATTTTTAAACCGAAAAGAGGTGACCCTCCTCTAAAGCCTACTTTAAAGCTTTAAAAAGTTGAAGGCATAATGCTTCCTTCACATTAAGTGCACGCTGGAATTTAATTAACCTCATTAGATGCTGAAAACTTTCCTCCCAAGTCTGAACCCCACGCTATTAATTTTTGAAGCTGAAACTGCTCTGACCTCCACAAATTTCTGACTTTCCATTCCACAGCTCTGCGTCGTGCTGCAATAAAGCCTCGTGTTTTTCAAAATCATGGCAGTTACTGTGTAGCATCAGTTATAGCTGTCATTAAATGACTGATCACAGTTTAAAGTGCTGATATGGCATGATGTGATCCCCCTACTTTATTCCTAAACTATACTTTTGATAGAACAAATAAAATAAACATGGTGGTGAGCATGTTCGCTTCCCAGCGCTGGGATCTTGGGTTCAAGTCCCATCTGGGTGGAGTTTCCATGTTCTCCCTGTGTCTGCGTGGGTTTCCTCCCACAGTCCAAAAACATGGAGGGTAGTTGAATTGGCTTCTGTCTAATAACTGTCCTGATGTGTGAGTGAATGAGTGTGAGCCCAGATATGGATTGGCACTGTGTCCTGGGTGAAACCCTAGTGCCCGATGCAGTCCTCCAGGTGGACGGTCGTTTCTGGTCAAGAGTACACTGTGCGCGTTTGGCTGCCGCTTCTCACCAGTGTGTGTGTGTGTGAATTGAGTGTTCTGAGTAGTGTAGATTGTAAAGCGTCCTTGGGTGTCTAGAAAGACTCTATATAAGTGTAACGATAACTAACTAACTCTGGGAGGAATGAAATATATATAGGTTCCAAACTTGTGGTGCAGTGGTTCTCAAACGTCTTAGACCAAGTACCACCTATGATTTTAACCACAGAAACATGTGGCCCCTGGCTGTTCCTCTCTATCAGGGCATAAGGCGAAATCTTGCTTGAATTTTTGAATATTTGTGTTGCTTTTTATTTACTTGAACGTTGCATTCTTCACACAAAGTTATCTAAAGGAATTAACAGGCTCCAGGTGAAAACAGTGAGTGCGGCGGGGGCTTGGGGTCACAGCTCTCTGCGCTCGTAGGTGAAGGAGGGGCAGTGCTGTGTTACACCTTGTTTTAGGGCTGTAATGATGCGAAGATCTGCCACGTTTTCATTCAGCCGAGTGTTTTCTTCTGCGTTGTTTTCATGTGTACAGAATTCTCGCTTAGTTTTTCTCTATTTCTGTCTGGATTTAGTCGTTCTGAGTATTTCTTGGGCTTCTTGTCGTTCTCGTTTCGGCTTTGCCCTTTTTCTAATAAAGTCCAAATTGCTCACGTCTGTCTCTAGCCTTTGCCTACGTCCATTAAACAACTGAAACTGGGCTTTCTTTACACGGATTTCTAAAAAAAAAATGGGGGATCGCGTTCCCTCTCTGGAAAAAACTATGCCCCCCACCCGCCGTTCCCTTACAGACGTAATCA
This sequence comes from Hoplias malabaricus, assembly GCF_029633855.1. Lineage (NCBI taxonomy): Eukaryota > Metazoa > Chordata > Actinopteri > Characiformes > Erythrinidae > Hoplias > Hoplias malabaricus. The sequence continues at coordinate 40,419,853 of NC_089811.1, read as the reverse complement.
GCTACGGTGGATGTGTAGCACGTTGTATGTTTCTACAACACACATGAATTTCATTGGGGCATAATTATGGAAAATGCGATTTAAACATAAAAACTTTATATTTTCAGTTAATTATAAATTCCTTAATTAACACTACCGTATTTT